>NC_044976.1:85642332-85654832 GCF_008728515.1 Papio anubis | reverse complement strand
TAGCAGTGTGACTCTGAGCAAGGGTTTTTTAACCTAAGTTCCTGCTTCCTCAAATGCAAATGTAGGAATAGTAACATCTTCCTCAAAGTTGTATGCTGGGGATAACACATGAAAGAGATGCCTGGGCCACATAATTGTTTAAGAAATGTTCATTTCTTTCTTGAGCTACCTTCTACCAACTATTTGGTCTGAGTTTATGAAACTGTAAATTTTGAATAACATTTGCCTAACAAAGGCATTATTACCTTGCTTAAAAACACACACAATACATTCTAAACCAAAAATAATCTGAGTGTAATCCATTATTTTGGATTAATCTATATCATCACTCTCCTCCCTTAGAGAAGACAGGCCAAGAGTTGGTTACAATAATGTTTGAAGTAAGTTGAAGACCTTATAATTAACACTTAAGTCGGAGAATTTATTATATTTTCCAGTGTTTCAGTATTTACAGTCCAAAATAGTGTCATCCTCAGAATATAAAGCCCTTTTACCTTTAGTGATATGTCAAATGCACTGGCAAATATAGCTGTTGTCAGTAAATTCCTATTTAACAGATGGGCAAGATGAGGTAGTGAGATTAAATGACTAGCCCATGGCTAATATTTGATTAGAAAGGCAAATTTAATCATAGTTGCCATTTGACTTCCTTTCAGGACTAGAATTAAATTTCAAGTGTCTCCTGACTCCCAGTTTAGTGCTTATTTCACTACAGTGCAATATGTGCTTTATTACATGCTTTAAAATAAGAGGAGAGAGTGGGGAGGCACAAGCGCCTTCCTCCTAAAAGGCACAAAGCACAAAATACGAGGTAAATAGTCCATCATTTATTGTCATAACACTCCCCGCAAGACAACGAGTACTGACGATCTCCCTTAGTCGGGATGATGGTGTAGAAACCTAAGTTTAAAAAAAGATGCACAAGATGCCCACAGATACTCAAGAAATAAAAAAGACAGCCCAGAATTACCTAGTGTTAGAATGAAATTGATCACACACCTTCTGGAAAGCACACAGTTCTACAAGTCTCTATGTACGCAAGGAAATCCAACTACCTTTTTTGTGGGGAAGGATTGTTTCATAGAACATCTAGCAGCAACCCTGGGTAAGTGGGTACTGTTTTGAGAATGTTTTCAACTTAGTCACCCAATTCTCATCAGGCCCAATCAACCAACTGCCTAACCTCATTTAGTTTTGAAAAATAATGTCACAAATGTGTCCAGAGTGGGATAAAATGCACAGTAGAGAGTTCATTAACATGCCATCTGCATGCAAAACAAGGGGATTCCAGAGGCAGAATGCTTTGCTAGGCCACTAGAAATCAAATTCCAGGCT
This sequence comes from Papio anubis, assembly GCF_008728515.1. Taxonomy (NCBI): domain Eukaryota; kingdom Metazoa; phylum Chordata; class Mammalia; order Primates; family Cercopithecidae; genus Papio; species Papio anubis. Next base: position 85,653,497 of record NC_044976.1, on the reverse strand, counting down.
AAAAAATATAGAACACAACTTAGGGAGAAAAATATTACAGCTACACCTTTACTTCACCCACAGCAAAGACTGTCTGGTTTTCAAGAACTCCAAAGCCAGCCTGAATTCTCTTTCCCTCTTTTTTAAAACTTTAAAACATGTTTTACTACTTAAAGAGGGTTAAAAAAAATTGCTTACAGCATGAGGTGGTTGATGGAGTTTCGTGAATCATATCCATTCCCATGAAGAAAGAAAGGCCTAGCTAGACCTCAGTGTCAGAAATCCATTTAGGATTGCCCGTCTTTTGAAAATCAAGCCTGTTTATCTTCCTGATTCACTCAGTAACAAATCAGAAAACTCAAACCTGCCCCCTCCATTTCTTCTGACTCCTACTGCCTCCCTCTACTCTCAGAGAAAGAAAGGACTCGATTTCCAGAGGCTGTAGCTTTAATGAACCAGAGGCCTTTTTTCCCACAGTGGTACCTCAAACTTCATCAAGAGCATTGGAGTCTGCTTTTTTTCTATTGCAATTTTCATTCCGCCTTAGCTCTCCCTGACACACCTGTGAAGTGTCACCAAATGCTGTATCACATCAACTCTCAAAAACTGCCAACTCTGCTAATGTCTGAGACCTCCTGATGTCACAGCCTTACGGGAGCTTGAAGTACACAAAAGCATAGCTTGAGTTTTACCACACACAGCAAAAGCACCTGTGCGGGTGGTTAGGGCAGAGGGTCTTGTTGACAGTCGTGAAATAAGACAAACAAAACCATTGAAATGAGATGTGCGGCAGGGGTGTTTGTGGAGCCTGTACATCCTTCTTCCCAAACTGCAGTGAGAGACCCCAGCCCCTTAAACTCCCTCGCAGAGCTATTTATCTAGAAAATTGTTCCTTCCATTCTCCCTACCCTCCTTTTTATCACGACAGAAATTTCCTCATAGCCTAGAATTCTAAGAGAAAATATTTCATCTAGTATCAATTTCATAAACATCCACTCCCACCCACTGCCAAAAAAAAAGAAACACCACTGGTAAATATTATTCAGGGTATGGTTTGTACAGGCTATTCAGCTCTGGGTACAGATGGCATTTATTGAAAAACTGGAATGTATCATGGTTTTTGGTTATACTATAGAGTAGTATAACCAAGTAATTGAGTATACAGGTCCTGCAGCCTCCATACCTGGTGCAAATCTTGCCTACTCCTCAGTGTTGTCATCAGACTTCACTTACTAAATTTATGACCTTAGGCCATAATGTACACATATCTACAAAGCATCTTGCCCTTTTCTATTGATATTCTGTAGTTTGAATCTATAGGTGTGTTGATCTATACATATTTTTCCAGGTCCTTATAATCTAAGGTGGATATATGTATATCCATCCATAACCAATGAGAAGGGTAATTTAGTCTTTGGACTAAAAAAAACACATACTGGCTAGCTTCAGTCTCATTTTGCACATAGTAGAATAAGACTAAAAGATAGCATGCAAAGGGCCATTGGGTTGCGAGATACCCCATGAAATAACATATAGAAATTATGGGCTTTAAGAATTGGTACTTTGCCACCCAAATCCACTGCAGTCAACAGTCTGTGCAAAAACACACACAAAAATAAGTCTTTTTTGCTTTTTGCTTCACCATTTTATATCAACATTAAAGAATGTTTCATTAAATTGGAGTAGATATTTTTAACCATTTTTCCCTTTGTAATAAAGGCAGCTTGGATTTAATATGTTACTTGTTCAAGTAACTTATTTTTAAAAGTACAATTTTTTGTATCTTTTTAAACCCTAGCAATTAATGGGAAAATAGAAAGTACAGCCAACAAAATTTTAAAATAATCTGAGAATTGTTAGTGTACAAGTAAAGGTATAATTTGTTCTCTTTGAATGTCTCAGTGCTTTCCCATCCCAAAACAATATAAACATCAGTTCCTTTGAGGTATGTCTACTTTTTACATCACACTAGAATATGTAAAAACTTTTCCTAAAACTGTTCATGTGTATTACTTCTTTTCTACTTATACAAGTACAAATGACTTTTATATAATCTAATTTATTGTAAGGTCTTTTACGTGGCTCAAGCCACAGCTCATTCAAAGATTCTAAACACATCCTTTGCTACTTTGTATGGAGTATTTTGATCCATTTTTCTTTCTGAACTAATATGATTATGACAGTCTTGTTCTTGTTCCTCAGCAACAACAATTTGTGGGCAGAGTTATTATCAATTATACCTAAATATTCATCATGAAGGAGTTGAGATTTCTCAAAATTCAAAAGAAATATCTCTTAGAGCAAGGCTGAAATGTGGGCAATCTAAATAAGTTGGCATTTCAGGTTGGATAAAGACAAAATGCAATGTTTTTTTAAGAGGAAAGAAACTAGTTATAGCTAACAGGATAAAGCACATCATCAGTGCAGGTAATTTTACCAAAATGTCCTAAATGCCAGCATTCAATAGCAATTCTGGGACCCTGGGCCTTAATAACAACACCCAACACGTTGGAGGCTGTGGCAAAAACAAAGTAAGTAATATTGACCCCACCTCTACTTAAAATTGTGACATTTTGTTCATCATGTTTTTTGCATTGATTTTAAAATGCTGCATTAAAAGATTATCTTAATTGCTGATTTTTTGACACCTCCTTAAATTCTACACCCAAAATAAGTGCCCACTAACCTCGACCTTTCTCTTAGCCCTGCTTAATAAGTAATCTCCCTGAACTTTAGTTACCTCATCTGTAAAACTGAGGGAATAATAATTCAAAGGATTATGAGGACCTAATGATATTGCATGTGTAAGTACTTGTTCATTGTAAACGTAAATGTATAAATACATTTACAAAGCTTTATGCAACTCCAAGATAAAGTTATTATATTAAACATTGTATTTAAAGATGTAAGGTTTATGGCAAGTTTAAGTCCCATGATTGATGACAGAAACTGAATCAGAGGCCTTAGAGAAATAGAATTTAAGACACACCTATATTCCTACGAAACCTTATTTAAGTAAAGAAAAAGGTACAGTAACAACCCAAGAAATCAATTTCCTTTCCAGGTTTCATAATTAATCTTCATTTGTAAATCCTGTTTGTCCTCAGATTCTCTTTACAGTTCCTAAAAACATTCAATTCACCAAAAATGAAAAATTAATTTAGGAAGAAACTCTTAAGACAAAACTTGCAGCTCAAACAACAGGTGAAAGCATACAAATATAAAAATTGTTATTGAAGAAGTTGGGGATGTGAATCTCTTAGTTCAAGATGGGGGGTTGTTCTAGAGTGAAGGAAGGTGAGATGCCTCCTGTTCTCATGAGCTAATGATTGTTTCCAACTGGTTAGAATTCAGTGCTAATTGCATTTTAAAACACCACCTCTGAAATCTTTTTTCTCTCTCAGGATCTTGCATCAATGTTTCACATTTTCAATGCAACCTTTGCACTTCACCTTTCTCACTCAACAAATTCTGAATGTCAGATCTACTGGAAGAACTCAGTTCAGATCCTTCCTCTCCCAGTAGGTTTTGATCTGGTGGTGATGATGTCAATACCTAGGAAAGGCTGTCCTGCCCTGGTTCTGAGGGGAGAGAGACAATTAAAATCGGTACTTTGGTGACTCTACTCAGGCTTGTCCATTCTAACAGGGAGTCATTAAACAACTTTCCAGTGTCATTCAAAGAACTTATAACAGAATCAATTGATTTTCATCCTCTGCTTTATTAGTTGTGATTTAGGAAATAGAATGGCCCTGTTTACACAGCTGTAACATGTCAGGGCCTGTAGTACATTATTGGTTTGAGGCCTCCGAGTTGCCGTCCATTCTCAGCAGAATCAATCTGAACTTGAAAACATTCCCTCTAGGAAACATGCACGTATCTACTAGCATAAAGCACTTCTTGTACAACTGAAAACAGTATTCACTTGAGGTAAGTTGCAAGTTCACCTTCCAAAAATCAGCCCCCGCTTGTCATTGCTCTCAGCATGTTCACTATGGGAGCAGAGGGCTACAAATGCCTCTTTAACTAGGTACCCAGCATCGGTGAATGTGTTACACTTTGCTGCTAGTCAGATCTCAGACTCTGCAAGTGGGAGTAGCTGGCTGTTTAACATGCGTTCAGAGCACTGCCAATCTAAAATGGCTGCTCAGTAATACTTTAATTGCAGTTTCATGGAAACAAATTGCTATTTAACTGCAATAAGCATTTCTGTGACTTGGCTGGACTAACAATAGGTGAGTCTTAGTAACAAAGCTACAAGTAACATTAACTTGTAAATGGCCTTTTTCCAATGGCCTCTTAAAGGAGTCATAGGTGGGACAGCACCCAGGACAGAACTCCCTGGTGAAGGGTGAAGGGGTCTTTGGGGTGAAGGGTGAAAGGATTTTTTGATTTCCTTAATTTAAATACAATTAGGCTACACAGAAACTCTTCATTAGACTCCATATGTAGATCTTGGGTTCACTGTTACATGATTTATGGGCCCTAAGAAATATTTTATATAAATAGTAGAACACATTAGAATCTTACTATATTGACATTTGAAGCCCTTTAAGGGCTTCATTTTAGATGCTCAGTTGTTTCAAATATCTGTTAATAAGGGCAAAAGAATTTAAACACAGCTAATGTTAAGAGGATGACAATTTCACAACTTCATTTTGGTGTGAGAGTTTTCTCATTTTGTATTTTATAAGACACTACAGTCCAGGTTAAACTATTTCCTAATAAATCATGAAAGAGCTGAAAATAGTTTCTAGTGGCAAACAATTTGGTTTGGAAAAGCTTCAGGCTCCCCTGCCTTGCGGGATGTGTAAATCTAACTAGACAGATAGGTAAAAAACATTAAACCCTTTTAGAGGACAATCTTTTTACAAAATTGTTTCATTAGCAAGAGTGACAATTTGCATGATTGAGACATTTATATGTATCATAAACATAATTTTTTTTATCGGTTCAGCAGGGCTAAGTAACATTTGCTTTTATTTTTAATTGTACTTGCTTGTAGGGACTGGGGGCCATCTTGCTCTATGACATGCTTAATATTAAGTAAATCCTTTCAAAAGAAGTGTCCATCTCGCTAACTAGTAACATCACAAATGCAATGGATGAAAGGTAGAATAAACTCATAGACTTTTTTTTTTTTTCCTAAGCAATGTTGAGGTTGGGGGAGGAACTGCACACAATCGCTGCTCACATCTGAATAAACCTGAGTGTTTTTAGTAGCTTTCCATCCACACAGAGCATCCCCATTAGAGCCGAGTTTTATTGTTTGAAATGCCTCTGGTTTCAAGAAAGTGTTTTACCTAAAGCAAGACTACTACTTAAATATGTTCTATTGTATATTCATAGCTCCATTAGTCCTTCTCCAATTTAGCACATCAAAGAGAAGGCTTCATCACTTGCATGTGGATTATACTAACATGAGTGACATTTGTAATCTTATAGGTCTGCAACTTAAGAAATGCTTTTAGAAGCTCATTATTAAATACGCAGCAGTGCTTGAGGAACCAGCCATATAATAGTTTATTTAAAGTCTGTAATGACCTTAGCCCTCCACATCACTAAATGCCACAATATATTATTTACTAAAATTATTAACCACCTCCTTTGAATTTCTACACTATCAGGGACATGAGTGCTCATGCCAAAAAGAATATAGAAAATGCCTGCAATCTCATTAACATATTTCCCCCTTTACCATCCCAGTCTAACTTCCTTGAGAAAGTTTCTTAAAGGAAAAAAACAAAAACAAAAACAAATATAAGAACCAGAACTAGCTTGAAGAAATTCCCCAAGGATCTAATTCAGAGAGACATCTAATTCAAACAGATATATATGTGATTTCTTCACATTATTTCCTTGCATTTTGTTTTTATAAGGTTCTAACAAAACTATTCACTTCAACTCTGCCTTTACAATCTCCTCTAGGTTTGAGGTTCAAGCAACTGATTTTTTTCCCCCCTGCCCTGGAATCTCTGAAAACAGGAAGTGAGCACATTTCTCAAAGGGAAGCTGACTGGTAGTTGAGATGTGCTGGGCTAGACCTCTCTACATGGCTCCATGGCTATTCTCAGAGGGAGGGTCTACACCAGGTGCTTTTCTGGAACAAAATAAATGCCATCTTAAAAAAGAAAATTTTAAATACTAGTGTTCACACACCTGGTTTTATTAGTCTGTGATGGAAGTTATAGTTGAAATTTGCTCACATCTAAGGAAGCTGGCAGTACAACCTCAGCCTGCAGGCCTATTTGGTTTTCCTCCTTCTAGCACTAGCTGTGTTATACCCACATGCTTTCCGGAGGGCAGCTCTGTGGGCAGTGCAGGCGCTGTCGTGGACATTCTGCTGCCTGCAACCAGCAACTCAGTATCTCAAGACTAAGACTAAATGAAGTCAGAATCTTCCCCCAAAATACATACAGAAAGGCAGAGTCAGTAAAGAAGTCTAGGAGCAAAACAAAATAAACATATCTTATAGCCGACCACACGAGCCTAAAGGTCACCAGGAAACAGCTACTTCACCCATCAAAGATCACTATAAAAGAACTCTGGGTCCCTACAACTAGGTGAGTTTCAAAATATGTACAGTTATGACTTAGAAATTGTGACTTCCTTCAAAAGCTATAAACTTGGTAAGAGAGCAGGATGGTTGTGTCATATATATATATATACATACATATATATATATATATATATATATTTTACATACTTTTCGTCAATACCCAAGGCTTTGCTATTGAGAAAAAGAATAAACAAAATAGTGGATACTCAAGTATTTATATATAAACACAAAAGACTTACTGTGATCTAGAAGTGTAACGAAATGCTGTTAACAGAATATTCTTGACTTATAGAAAGGACTCTGTTAGAAACTTTGCTTTGTACCCCTGCCAATAATGGATGGCGTGGTTAAGTAATCTGAAGAATATCTTACTGGTCCAGAGCTAAATAAATATACCACCTCCCTCAATTCCTTCAAATTTAAAGTGAGCTTGTTATTCAACAATAAAAACTGAATGTTTCCAAAATACAGAAAAGAAAAAGCAGTGTTTAAACCCAAACACCATTAAATATTTTTTCTTTTAAGTTTTTATTATTTAAATACACCATACTAGAGCAAATGTCTCTGAAAATATCACAAATAAAAGATTTTTTTTTTCTTCATTCAGCAAATTAGAAGTGGGGGAATTTTCTACACAGTAGCTGCTATGAGCCTGATTTTTTTATCCAATTTTTTTTTCTTTTTTTCATTCTTTTTTTTTTTTTTCTTTGCCATGGGAGTAGCAACATTAGGACAAAACACTTACATGCATACATACATTGTATTTTACAGAGATACAATAAGTGTTTGTGATAGAGTATCACAAAAGCCACATCTCTTTCCTTTATCTCATGTTCAGTTTTGATTGAAACACGTTTCCTTACAACACTTAAATATACAAAGAGCAAATAGAATGTTGTTAAGGTAAAACACAGGGTACAAACTCTGGCCAGTGCCCTGCTAATTGTTAATGAGGGTAGAAAGCAGATTTGAATGCTTCTTTTAATTAGCTTCATTAGTCATTTCCCTCCCCCCCAGCTCCCTCCCCCCCCCCAAGATGTCCTCTGGTGGATCTTTTTTCATTTTCTCTACAGTCTCCCATTAGCCCAGGTTCATGGAGTCCTTAATGTTCATATTCAGTCATTTTAATACACCAATAAATGCGGGAAGGGCAATCAAGACTAAAGAAGGTGCAATGGCATGGAGCTGGCACTGGTGCTAGCTACAAAGGTGACTTGTCTACTGAAGACACATGGGATCCACCTGTGATGAACAAATCTGAGATGAAGGCACGCATTCTGCATTACTCTGACCTTTTAGCAGACCTGCAAGAAATAAAAACGGGCATCTTAGCTAAAATGCTAAATTTGAGAGATATTAAACTCAAATATGACTGCTTTTGTCTTCCCCACATTCGCTAATCTTCTTGTATTAGATTACTTTCCAACTGTGACTTGATAGAGGCTTTCTATGCTACTTACTCTGGCAGTGAAGAACTAAAGCGTAACATTTTCTGCAGTTTTACTAGCAAAGAAAATGAGACAGAAAATGGACACTCAGAAAGTTTCTGGTGTAAAGTACTACAATTAATTGCTTAACTCTGTTAAGAGAAAGTGTCTTTCCAAAAGGAATGTAACATCTTGCCCAGCAGTGGGATCTTGAATTTTTTAAATAGCGGGGACATTCCAAGACAAGTTCCTACCCAGGAAGTTTGGGGTTAATAAACTCAACCGTGTAACCTTTAGGAATGTTGCTTAAACTGCTTGTGTCTCAGTTTCCTCATCTTTAAAGAAGGGATAATGACGCTGTTATGATAATTACATAATACATACGGGAGCACTTTCAACAGTGCTTGGCCCTTAATAAAACCTCAACGAATAATGGCAGTTATCATTATTATTCTGATATCCCCATGTGAAAAATATTCACCCATTTGGTACTACCTATAGGTGTATGTGTGTCTGTATGAAAATTTCTATGTACAAATATTCACATATTTTTCACTATTTCCTATCTGCTATGTCACTTAATAGTTACACGAATATGTGAATCAATACATGTAATGTGTTAATGACTTGTGATAGATAAAAGAACATAGTTCAATGCAAGGGTAGCTTCAATGTCTAAGTCAGAAATGGAAATCCACACACTTGTCAAATACAATCTGTTTGCAATTACCAAAATGAAATAATATATATTAGGTTTTTATGGTTTTTAAATGACATTTTGAGCTTCCCAGAAGTTCTCATTTCACTCTTTCCCTAACTTACAAAAAGCCTGTAGTCTATTAGGAACTGCAACCCCCCACTTCTAAGCTAATTAAAGTGGTGGAGGCTTAATTCCCCAGAGTGGAAGCTCAGTGTGAGAAAGGTAATTTGTCTGTCCAGAACAAAGATGCGGCAGCAGCCAGCAAGCATATTTAATAAATGAGCATCAAATGTCCTCTACGATGGACACACACAACACCAATTATGTAACTATGGGGGAACTGCGAAGTGACATGTCAACTAGAACACTCACTAAATTTTCCTCCAACTAAAGAGATGTGATCTAACTCTGTTCCACTGAAAAGCACAGATAATTCTAGAAGGTACCATCACACTTTTGAGTGGAAGAAAAAAATTCCAGAACAGGCAGCAATCTACAAAAGAAAAAATTAGCCACAATTCCTGATTCACATAACCCTCTAGAAGGCAGTATTCTCCCAAAGCTAGCCAAGCCTCCTTTAAGTGATATAGGTTACAAAATGTTGTAGATCCTTGAAAACTAGTGGCTTGAGATTTCAGTCCATCTGAAATGCAAGACTTCAATCACTGTATGATTTAAAAGCTTAAAATTATTTTTCTTGGAATATACAACAGCCAATGATGCAGAACAACCACTACACAGCCCAGACCCTGGGAACAAATCTCCGAATAAAAGTTTAAAGGGACCAGACAATGGGGGCCTATATTTTCCATGCAATTAACTGCCTTTAAAGAAGGGATGTTCGAATAATCAACTCATTGCTTTTAAGCCAGAGGATGCTTGAGTGTATTTACCACGCATAATACACCAAAAATGTAATTGATTCTGCGAATAGAAGGAAAACGGCCAAAATAAATGTCCAATTTTCCCTACCAAAAATATGGAGAACAAGAGAAGAGAAAATAATAAAACAAAGCCATTTGTCATTTCTCCCCATCTCATCACCTCCAGAAAAGAAACGCCACAGGGTTTTGGGAAAATAATTTTAAAGCCTCTCCAGTTCCAAAAAGCAGTTTATGTTCCATCAGGAAGTGTGTTTTCATTAACTCTTCCCCCTTGCCCTCTCATTAATATCTCTCTGGACCATGTTCAGCTTGCCCAAAACCTTTATTTATAAAAACTACCTTGTGAATTGACCGTGCTCATGGTGAGCTGAGCACCAAGGGCAAAAATGTGAGACACTTATGCCAACAGGGAAATGTTCTTAATTAACAGCACCCCCAAAACACAGATTCTCACCAAGGTCTGACAAGAACATATCCTTAAATTGTATTTCCTCGTGCCTTTTAAGAGCTATTAATTTTTGAAGGCCACCTGTCTCTTTTTTGTCTTCCAACATTAAGAAAATATACACTAATAGGTTCTTATTCATTGCCTAAAATATATTTAGTGTTCCAAAATGAATACCCTACCACTGCCATCCTGGAAAAGGTGTAGAAAACAGATTTCAATGAAAGGCACAATACATGTAATCTCATCAACAGGTAAACCTGGTTTTTCTGCAGTTCTCCTCCCTAACACCTCTAAATTTACGCCATCTTATACTGTAAAAGATGGTATGAAAGCCTGCTCATATTTCTCAGGTGTGCTTTATACTTAGTCCCTACCTAACATTGCTATTGCCTGTATTCAGTGCTTCACAATCTAGCAACATTTTCCATCTCATTTCTACATCCTTTCATTCTCACCATGCATGCTGGTGAACTGCAACAATCATTTTTGTATAGTACTTTGCTAAGTCAGAGAAAGAAATGGTATAAAACCAGCAACAAAGTGAAGCTCTAACTCGGGGAAAAATTAAGCTTTGACATCAGGAGCGGACAGGTCTACCATTTTATTCCTAGCATATTTTTTCTTTTTTGCTAGTAACTACAAACAGCTTTGCCTCTATTTTGAATAGGTACCTCAAAATATTTATGTTACTCATTCATTGTTCTCAACTCTGCCCTGTAGATTCACTTCATTAGAATCCAAATCATAAAAACCTTTAAGCATTTATATGTCTAGGCACTCCTTAAAGAAGCTTGAAATGCCTCATCAGCAGTGACTGGTTAGTTTCCAATTAAAGAGTTTGACTTTTATTCTTAAAATGGTTATTCTATGTAGCTTCCCATATTAATAAATTAAATAAAAGTGCACATAATTTCATGTAATTAACACTAAGAAACGGAACATACAGTTAAAATTACCTCATAAACTTGAGCAAGGGAACCTTTTCATCAAACATGAAATCAAATATGCTGCATCAAAACATGGCAGCATAATTTTAATGGTTAAAAGTTTTCAAATATTTGTCATCCACCCACCTCTACCACCGCACTAAGAAAATGCATTACAGAAGACAAAGAAGTCTATTATTTTCCCCGAGATTTTTGAAGCTTGCTAAATTCCTATTTGCAGA